>NC_137868.1:34982521-35017521 GCF_963924005.1 Protomyctophum bolini | reverse complement strand
TGGAACAGATGCCTCCGATCTCTTCGCCCACTTTCCCACCTACGTGCGCTGTCTGCTGTGCACGTTCAGCACCTGCTGCTCGCAGGCCTATGCCTCCCACATGATCCAGTAAGTCTAACACGCCTGTAGAACACAAACCTACACACATTCCCAATGAAGAACATTTCTATATGGTCCATGTCATTTCCCAAGGCTCTATGCACAGGAGCCATATTGGAAATACATTGATCCTCTACCTCAGTGGTTTTCAACCCTTTTCATACCAATACAAGGCCCATTATTTATTTGGCTCTCAAGAGCACAGGGGGTACTACCTGTGAGTGGGGAGTGTTGGCTGATGAATGAATATCAACATCCTAATACATCCTGATACTGGGGGGTCAAATTATGACAGGCAATTCCTGCTGTCAAAATATGACCCCCAGTCAAAAAACAACTCATGCTTTCCAAGGTGTGATTTGGGCTGGGAGGAGGAGTAGGACTAAGGCCCTATAGGTCCTCTGGGGGCGGGGGGGGGGGGGGGGGGGTAGTACTACCTGTGAGTGGGGAGTGTAATATTGGCAACATTGTGATGTTGTCCTTAATGTATTCCTCTTTATTCTTTTTCTCAGCAAACATGTACCGTTTACCTTACCACTCCGCAAACGATCTCCACCCTGGTATGAGCACTCTGTACACACACACACACACACACACATACACACACACACACACACACACACACACACACACGCACACACACACACACACACACACACACACACACACACACACACACACACACACACACACACACACACACACACATTTTATTCATTGTGTTCTGATGTGTTGTAGTGTGTTCTATTGTGTTCTAACTATGTTCTAATGTCCTGAGCCTGTACCAGTTCATGTCTTCTAATGTGATCTATTGTGTTCTAACTATAATGTCCCCAGCCCGTACCATTTGAGGTGTTCGAGCTGTGACTTTGTCCCTCAGACTGGAGACCAGATGGCTAAACACCTGGTGTTCAACCCACATCACACCTCCATCTGCAGTACCACCGGTAAGTATCTGTCTGGGATTGGATTTGATAGATGCCAGATTTTACTAGTCAATATGTAGAGATGAGCAAGAGAGTGTGACATGATAATACCGGACAAAGACCTTCAACTCTTACAAAGACAAGGTGTCTGTCTGTCTTATGTTTATCAGTGTCACATTTCATGCACATACTGCCAGCATGCCAAAGAATCAATTCCCAAATGTTTTTTTAATACCCTTTTACACTTGTACATTAATACACATATTCATTTATGAAAGGAAACATAATTGATGTTTAATTGATATATGAAGAAGGGGAGTGACATGTGAGAATTTTGGCTGGTTGAATTTTGGCTTTTAATTTGCTTTAAATTAGTGTTTTTGCGTGTCTGCGTCTCTCATCCCCACAGCCTTTGTAGAACCGGACACCAGCCTTTACGCAGCCGCCAAGGCCCACCAGCGCCGGCCCGGCCCGCCGCAGGGCGTCCACTGCGGGGCATACGCCACGCATGACGCCGCGTGGCGGCAGGCGCACAACTGGACCAATCCGGTCCGGGACGGCGTCGCCGCCGCCGAGTTCACCCCGAGCAGCGGCCCGCACCACGGCCTGCCCAAGAGCGCCGACGCCGTGGACTACTTCAACCTGCTGTTCCCCAGCAGCGTGGTGGAGCTCATCGCCCACGAGACCAACGCCCACGCCAAGGCCTGCCAGGACCTGCATGGCAGCGCTCCGTCCGACTGGGAGCCCGTCACCGCCGATGACATCAGGGGCTTCCTCGGCCTGGTGAGCATTTCTTCTTGTCTTGTTTTGGGATCACGTTTTTTATTTTTATTTATTTTTTGCAGTGGTCTTCCAGCAGGTTCCACGGGGTCCCCAGCTAAATGATTAATAGGAAATAGTTATGCACGATATTATATGTAGCATATCGCTATCGGACAATATTTCATCAAAAAAATGCAATATTGGTATCGAACCGATATCAAAATAGTTCTCATATTTCTTTACTGATATTTTCACAGATATTGACCAATATTTCACCAATATTGAAGTATAATTCAAGGTTGTACTTTATTGTTACATCTTGTGTACAGTACATACGAGTAAAACGTATTTTTGTTTGGCTTCCTTCAGACATTGCAGCAGTGCAAAAACAAAGAGTAAAAAAGTGTAACATACTGTACATGTTCATGTTTTCCCTGTAGTAGAAAGGTTAGGTAAACTTTGTGTGAACAACTTCACAGTAGGGCTAGGCTATGTTCAATATATAGAACAAATTTAGCAACTTAGAGTGTACACAGTGGGACAGTGTCCCAGAGATATAAATGCCATTAAATGGGGGTCCGTATAGCCTAATGCATTGGAGGTCCTTGAAATTAAAATGCTTGAGAATCACTGCTAGAGCCGTATCTTCTCTGGGGTCCCTGGCATATCAAATGGGCTAATAAATGTCAATTTGGGGGTCCTTGACTTGAAAATGTTTGAGAACCTCTTCCCTATACACACATATAGGTGATCCTGATGGGCACCAAGAACCTGCCAGACCTCTCCCAGTACTGGGAGTGGTCGCTCAACGACAACGGCTACACATTCTACCATTCCATGAGCTTCAAGCGCTTCCAACAGATCTCCGCCAACATCCGCATGGGCAGTGAAACCGCGGACAAGTACAGCGGACTCACCGAAGGTCAGTGGTGGACTCCAGTACTCAACCCTGGTGCTTGAGTCAAAGTGTAGATTCTCCTGGTCCAATGTTGCTCCAGAACAAGTGAAAGTTGCTCGGTCAAATTTTTACTTTGTATAGGACATTCCTATACAAGGTGGTGTGTCGGAACCATGTGTAGATTGCAGACCCATTTGTATGGATTGCAAGTAAATATCCCCTTTTTTAACCCATTTAGAGTAGTTTGTGTTTTTACCCTTCAACATGGGAACCCGTTTTGGGGTTCTTGTTACTATGTACAGTATATAGCAGCATAACATTTTGAAATTTTTGAATAAATATTTGATGTTTAGTATCGGCATCTGTCCTAAATAGGTTAAATTAAAAAAGTCAGAGATTTTCATCAATACAAAATAATGTAATAAATAAATACATGTAGTGAAAATAGCCGATCTACAAGCTCACAACGCGTCTCACCGCAATGCGTTGTGAGCTTGTAGATCGGCTATTTTCACCAGTTTGGGTCCCAGAGAGACATACAGTTTCTCTTTTGGGTAAAAGGTTTGGGAACCGCTGTTGCTGTAGATCTGCTATTTTCACAATTTTTTTAATAATGATGGTATTCATAATGTATTTCTGTAAGTGTGGGAGAAATGTAGTTGGTTGTGGGTCTCGTATGCATTTTTGTCAAAATTCAATCAATCAATCAATCTCCTAGAAATGTAACAATCAAAGGTGAATTACGGACACTCAGAATGTACTTAAACGCAGTACTTTGTACTACTGTGTCCACGCTGCAGAAGACGACCCCCTCCTCATCTTCAGACCCATGCTGGAGCTGCTGGGCACAGCCATGTGGAAGGCCTATCGCCCCCGCTGCTGCCTGACCATAGACCACGCGCTGCTGCCGCAATCCAAAAGAGGTAGGGGCGGATATCTCTCGCTACCGGATGATTCGATTCCGATTCAGAGGCCTGCGATTCGATTCATAATCGTCCATGTCCGCATCGCGATTAATCTATGAATGGATTGTGTTTTCCACGCCTAACCAAAAGGTCCGCCGGGGACCAGCGACCCCCGCAGCCAGCCCGAGATCTGGCTGCTCTGCGACTCCAAGTCGGGCTACTGCCACCGCGTGTCCATCCAGGGGAGGGTGGCGGCGGCCGAGGAGTCGAGCCAGGAGACAGGCTTCCGTGTGGTCCCCACGGTGGTGGAGGGACTGAGGGACAAGCACCACCAGCTGTACCTGGCCAACTCGCTGGCCTCCGTTCCCCTCATGGCCATGCTCCTGGACCAGGTACTGTAGCCTCCGTTCCCCTCATGGCCATGCTCCTGGACCAGGTACTGTAGCCTCCGTTCCCCTCATGGCCATGCTCCTGGACCAGGTACTGTAGCCTCCATTCCCCTCATGGCCATGCTCCTGGACCAGTTACTGTAGCCTCCCTTCCCCTCATGGCCATGCTCCTGGACCAGGTACTGTAGGAGAAAAGAGCACAAAGGCCAGAAGTTCCCAAATGTTTTTAGCTCAAGGCCCAAAAGAGAAAGCTGATGTCTCCCCCAGGACCCGAACTAGTGTAGATAGATCTACAAGCAATTTATACAATATTCTAAGAGACAAAAAAGGACTCAATATATATACATTACATACCGGTACACACATTGGAATATAAATAAACACACAACAATTAAACACAACATAAAAAATAGGCGTAGTAAATCAGTGTCATAATGTATTCTGAATAGAAGACAACCTGGAGACTTGACATTCAATAATTGGGTATTATCAAAATAAGAACATTATAATGGTGTGTAAAACAGAACATCAAAGGCCAAGTCTTTGCCATGGACACATTTGTCTGTGTACGGACAATGTTGACGATCCCTGCTGCTACCTAACAAAGAGACGTTCCTGTCTAACCAAAACCTTCCGGTGACCCATCAGGCCATCTACGCCTCCAGCTCCTTCCCTCCTCCCAGTCCCATCCTGCCCGCTGCGCTGTGGGACAGCGGGCGGCTGGAGAAGGCCGGAGACTTCGTGCAGAGGCGCTGTGGCCCCCTGCTGGCCACGCGCTGGCGGGACACCAAGGAGATGGGCTGCCTGTGCACCAACGCCACGCCGGGCGGAGCCGACACTGTCTGGAGGAGTACTCAGACTAAAGCCGGAGGGCTGGCCCCCATGCAGGTCAGTAGAAGTGCTGTCTCTCTACCATTCGTTAGAGCTGGCCCCCATGCAGGTCAGTAGAAGTGCTGTCTCTCTACCATTCGTTAGAGCTGGCCCCCATGCAGGTCAGTAGAAGTGCTGTCTCTCTACCATTCGTTAGAGCTGGCCCCCATGCAGGTCAGTAGAAGTGCTGTCTCTCTACCATTCGTTAGAGCTGGCCCCCATGCAGGTCAGTAAAGTGCTGTCTCTCTACCATTCGTTAGAGCTGGCCCCCATGCATGTCAGTAGAAGTGCTGTCTCTCTACCATTCGTTAAAACATTCCGGCTGCTATAATATCAACAAATTGTAAGAAATGCCGGCACAAAGCATGCACAGTTCATCGGCGACACACACGGCAAGTTTCAAGTCCGTCGGACGAATGGTGAATTAATAGATAGATTACTATTTTTGATATCTTTCTTTATATAGCCTCCCAATCTTCCGACGTAATCTGAAGACTCATCTCTTCAGACTCCACCTTAGCCTGCAGCGCTTGCCCTAGTGTTGACTATCTTGCAGGCTTATGCAAATAGCATGTAGACAGATGCCAGGTTAAGCTGTTGACCTGGCACCCTATAGTGTGTATATAGTTTCAATGTACGCATTATTGATTTGTTTTTTATATATATTATACTGTTGATAGGTTCTTCTTGGTTTACCTATTATGACTATTTCTATGCATTTGATGTATTGCCTTGTGTTTTCACCGCTTACTGTAAATCGATCTGGATGAACTAAACTTTAAATAGTATTATTATCGTTATTATTCTCCAGAGACCAATGGCGTTTCGGCTGCTCCAGGAGAACATGAGAGGGGTGGACATCTGCAAGCAGCTGTTGGCCTGTAATCCACTAGGTATTATACGTTTACATTTACGATTAAATAATTGTCACAAATAATTGCGATTAACGATTTAATTGTGTTTTTGGCAATTGGAACATTAAGCATAGAAATTACATTTCTTGTTGGCTTTCAGGCTTCGTAAAAAAGAAGTGCACAGGGCAGATAATGACAAATAACTGAAATATACCAAGAAATTACTGGCATTTTTTTAAATACATTTTATACTTTAAATGCTTTTCTTATGTATCACCATTTTTCAACAAGGACACGATTATGCCGATTGTGTCAAAATACTTTACCTCAAATACTGGTAATTGCGATTATTTAACAATTGTGACAACCGTACCACTAGGGGGCATCCCCGACGACAGGTACTGGCGGCGGCTCTTCTGGTTCCTGGTGAACCTGAGCATCGTCAACGCCTTCATCCTGCTGAGGGAGAGCCGCAAGAACAACCCTCCCGCCTGGGTGCACAACGGCCTCTTCAACCAGAACAACTTCCGCAAGCGGCTGGGCAACCAGCTGGCCAAGTGTTCCCAAAAAGCCTTCCAGGAGCCAGCCTTCCCCCAGGTAGTGCCTTTTTTCACTGAGGAAAACTAAATAAAAAAACTAAATAAAAACTAAGCTATGATGACTAAAACTAAGACTAAATATATTGACAATTTGTTCAACAAATAAAACCTAGGCATTTTAAGGAGGAACTGTTGTTTCATCTTGCTGCACTGTATTTTATTCTGCCATTGGAAAGCACTGTAACTTTGTTTTGAAAATGCTTTATAAATAAAGTTCATTCGTATTATTACTATTATGGTATTATTATTATTACCTGTGCCAGTCGGACACCGGCCTAATTGGGAACGATGCAAGTTGGAAACAATGAAAATCGAGAATAACATGCCCCACCCTAGTAGGCAATAGCCGTTGTCATAGTACCCGTTTTAACGGTCTGTCTGTGTGTAAGCATAGAGTGCGGGCGCCCCCCGCTATTCATTTCAATGTACAGTAAGTTACTCAGTGCTGCAGTTCCTGTTTTGGCCAGTAGGTAATGGCAGCTTCAACGTTGGACAGCTGTTCTGGGGACTTGGGTAAACGTCTGTGGAGAATGTCTGAAGAGTGCAAACTGAAATGTGGACTGACTAAGAAATCAAATGGCAGGTGTGGGGAATAATGCTGAGGTTTCCATGGCAATCAATTGGCTCAGGCAGAGTCTGGAAATTGCACAGGTGTAGCCTCGGTACCAGGCTTTCATTTTTGTTGGTGCAAAAATTGAAAGCCTGGAGGAACGCATTGGCCGCTCTGGTCTAAAAGTGGGAGTCAACCCTTCCGGGTGGGCGTCGCTCCAAATTATGTGACGTAGCGATGCACTAGGGGGGAGAGGAGGGGCCGGGGGTGACGGACAGATCGATGAGATCCAATCAGGGCGTGCGCAAATCTCAGCCGCGACCCGCCCCTCTAGACCAGAAACCTAACACGTTAGCTCAGGCTACACAGGTGTGACTCAAGGCCAAATACTGCACTCTGTGTGGTGTTGTGGAATGCGTGAAGTGGGTGGGGCGAACGTTTCTCAAGTTACGTGGATTACAGACGTACGCACACATACACACACACACACACATAGTCACGTACACACAGAGACATGGTGTATTTATTTTACGATTATTATTATTATTTTTTGTGTAGAAGAGATCCAGTAGAACTAAAAGACAAGTCATTTTATACATGGTTGAATGCTGAAATCTACAAGCTCACAACACGTCGCAGCGACCAAGTCTAAAATTAGGGGTTAACGACGCCATCAACGCCTGCCAACATTTTTTAACAGGAGAGCCCACCCGTCGCCCGCCGCCTGGCCAAGGTCCGGACGTTTGGGGAGGGGCCACTCAAACAGCGCCACCGCATCGTGAAGGTCAGTCAGTGGGCGATGTAACTATGCATGTTCTTATAGTGGTTATTCTATCATTCTTGTTGATTTCCATCCATCCATCTTCAACCGTGTATCCGTAGTCGGGTCGCGGGGACAACAGCTCCACCAGAGCGCTCCAGGGCAACATTAGTGACTTCCTCCTGGGGGATCCCGAGACATTCCAAGGCTAGTGAGTCGATGTGTTTCCTCCAACTACGCCTTGGTCTGCCCCGGGGTCTCCTCCCAGTGGGACGTGCCTCCAGGACCTCCCTAGGGAGACGCCCGAGAGGCATCCTAACCAGATGCCTAAGCAGGCTCCTTTCCAGGCGATTATTTTTTAGATTTGATTTCCATATTTTATAACTTCATGGGTTCATTCCTAAATGAATGAGCTACTTAACGGCGCACACAAACGCACAAAAAGTAGCAGATGCACAAGCTTGAAACGCTGTGCTTAATATTAATTATTATTAATAATAATTATTATGAAATGTGTTCTTTTTTAATAATGGATTAAGGTCAGCATCGGCGGCAGACGCTGTAGGACGTGTATGAAGAAGAACATCCGGCGTGAGAGTGTGTACGGATGTGTTGTGTGTCAGGCCAACCTCTGCAAGGAGGGCAGCTGCTTCTGGGACTTCCACGACCTTCCCACTCCCACACAAGGTCTCTGATAAGGCTTCTCACTGAATATAACATGTATTATTTATTTGACTTTACTGACGTACCAGCAGAGCATTTAGTGTTGCTGTATTAACTGTGTTCCGTCTTCAACAGGGTCAACAAAAACAGGATTTCTCCAGGAGGCAATAAGGTAAACATGTCAAAGCTATATGTGACAGGCTTCCAATATTTAGAACTACAGTGGTATAGCCCCATGTTGATTTTCACCACATTTACCAGTCTGTTCTGCACAAATGCACACACGCACACAGACACACACGCGACACATATAAACCTCTTCCCTTATTTGAACTTTTTTGTATTTTTTTGGTAAATTAACGCCCTTGTGTCACACAAAAGCATCAAAAGTAGCTCGAAATACTGCATGAAGCGAAGCACTTTGAGCTTGTAGATCTGTTCCATTGGAATTTGAATACGGAAAAGTAACAGTTTTGGACATATATGTACCATACATATTAGTCAGGTGTTTTGATTCCTTCTCCTTGGTGTTCTTTTCTTCTTCAGCGGAAAGGTGGAGTTCTCCACGGAAAAGATCTTCGGCGGGAAGGTGGAGCCGGACGACAACACCCCGATGGACGAGATGGACGAAGCCATGGCTCCTATCGAGGAGATGTCGTCGTCGTCGGGAGACGAGGGGATGGAGCACGACGAGCCAGGTGGCCTCCCAGGGTTCCCGGCTGTGGAGGATACGGCGGAGGAGATCCGAGCAGACGTAGAGGGAGCAGAGTATGACGAACCTCCGCCGCTCAGGGAGGACTCCCAGTCTGCCCGCCAACAGAGGATCTGTCTGCTGGCGCTGTGTGGCGGCCTCCACCAGGCCTCCAGGGACTTCAACACACAGGTAGGGCAGTCACCATTAAGAATAATGTCACACACATAATAGAGGGTATGTGCGTGACATCATCATCATACCCGGAAGTTATGCGGGAACGCCTGCTGAGTGGCAAATAAAAGTACTTTCTGGCCTTGACAACCCATACGGACAAACAGAAATGTCCTATCTGACGTTAAACGACATTAAACTTACTTTGCCACTCGATTTGCAATCCATGAAGACAACCTTAATGACCATGTTCTCCTCCACCCAGCCTCATGTGATCATGGCCTGGCTGAAGGAGCGGAGGAAGCGGCTGAAGCAGGAGAGCAGTGAGCCGCGGCTGTGTGAGGGAGAGGTGGACATGCTGGAGTGGGTGTTGGTGGTGTTGGAGCAGCAGGCTCCCGTCACGGAGAGCCTGCTGTTCCAGAAGGCCACCGTGCTGAGGAGGAAGGGCAGCTTCGGCAGCGCCTTCCGCATCTCCTACGACTGGGCGCTGTGCTTCATGTTGCGGGTACGTATACATCTCCTACGACTGTTGACAATTTTGTCAACAAATAAAAAGTAGACTAAAATGTTAGGGAGGGAGGGACTAGTGATCATTTCCATTCTTTGGTTGCGCTTGGGTGAAAATCTACAAGCTCACAACGTAAGCTGGGAGCTAGTACGAAGCTATTTCCAG
This sequence comes from Protomyctophum bolini, assembly GCF_963924005.1. Classification (NCBI taxonomy): domain Eukaryota; kingdom Metazoa; phylum Chordata; class Actinopteri; order Myctophiformes; family Myctophidae; genus Protomyctophum; species Protomyctophum bolini. The sequence goes on along the minus strand of NC_137868.1, from coordinate 35,007,708 downwards.
CATAGCACAGCAAATGTAACATCTGCACAAATCATAGGTTGACCCAACAAAACATTTCCAGCTGTGAAATGTGTTTCTTGCTTGAATCCCCCCCCCTGTCCGCAGCACGGTCTGGGCCCGCAGCGCCCGGGCAGGAGGCCCTCGCTGACGCGCGTGCTGCCCCCGTCCCTGCAGGAGCGGACCCAGAGCTTCCGCGACTTCACCCAGAGGCAGATCCTGGCGGGCGGGCTGCCGCCCGGCGCCGTGGCCGCCATGGACGAGCTGTGCGTGTTCGTGGACTTGAACTACCTGCACGGCAGCTGCACGGCGGAGCAGCGGGTGGAGGCTCTGAAGCTGAGGGGTTCCGGCAGTCCCATGCTGACCGTTTACCTGACGGTGTTGTCTGACGGCACTGTGCTGCCAGGTATAGGGCTTATCCATGGTCTCCTTAGCCATTGTTCCATGGAGTACTTACAACTTGAAGCCATGTATGACTGCTATCTATTCTGGCCAATGCTGTTATGGACTTTCATGTAATCTAGATTTTAATGAAGCAATATTACACGAGCGGGTGTGCTTTACCGTGATTATTGGCACGCCAGTGATGCTTGCGGAACTCGGCTAAAGCCTCGTGCCTGACTGCATCACTGGCGTGCCAATAATCTAGATATAGCACCCCCTTGAGTGTAATATTGCGATTACACAACAGTTACCCTTAAAAAAAAGAACACATCAACTCAGTTTCATCTATTTCAAGATATTCAATAGAAAATCATGATTGTTTAATGCCAGATTTAATTTAGCCACTACGACCACCACTCTGCGAGACTCGGTCTCATCAGCAGAGCACAGCAGATTTTTATGTTGTGATTAGGTGTGCCATCATGCTCTTTGAAGCACGGGTAGATAGCTATTTCATCAGATTGCTTCCTCGAAACTACAGTCGAAAATCTATTGTATAATAGTTTTTTTTTATTCGTATAGTTTAGTTTAATTGACGCTGATCACACTGACTTGTAATGTTTATCTCTTCGCCCTCTTGTCTTTTTTAGACTGTAGCTGTTGTGTGATAAAAAAAATAGCTAAGATATCCAATCTACAAGCTCGCTTGTGGATATCTATCTTCACTACTTTTGACAATTTCTTTAATGTTTTTTGTTTTCTTTGTTTTTTATTTTTTTATAGTTTCGTCCAAAATGGGAATTATTATTTTATACAATGAAGGATTAGTTGTGACTAACCTCTGGGCTGGTAGGTCTGGTGCTGCTGAAGAGCAGTCGCTCGTGGCCCGCGGTGGTGGAGTGTCTCCTGGTGGAGGCCAGGCCCGTGGCCTTCAGCGTCGAGGACGCCATGGACCTGTGGATGGCCGGCGTGTGGCGCCGCCACCTTTCGGCCCTGGACCGCCCCAGGAAGAACCTGCTGGTGATGGACGGCCACCGCGAGCACCTGTCCCAGAAGTCCCTGAGCGCTCTGGGCGCCTTGGCCACACTGCCCGCCGTGGTCCCCGCCGGCTGCAGCCACAGCCTGCAGCCGCTGGACATCTGCCTCCGCCCGGTGCTGCAGAGATACCTGCTCCACCGCTGGGCCCACGCCATGGCTACACCCCTGCAGGTACAGTACAGGAGGCCATTGTTTTCTTAGATCGGAAGTTGCGTGATACTTATTTTGGAAAAATATTGTAATAGATCTATAGATCTATTCGTGTGATTATGTTGTGTTGTGTTTATTTATTTGACATGGACATCGCAATCACTGTGGACTAACCTGATGCATTGCTTGCAGTGTATTAGCACGAGTGCTAGTTTTCAAAAAGGTCTAAAAATGTACAAAAATGTATATATACTGGTAATATTTAGCCTCATCAAAATCAAACCCAATTCATTAACTTGTGAAACAATTTAAACAAAATAAAAGTACAGTAGACATACTCATTCAAGTAACCAGTCAGAAACTCCAAACTATATGTCAGCTCAGTTGATTAACCACCTAAGCCCTATTTTATAAATTTCTCATACAACAGGGTTCCACAAAAATATCAGAAATGGCTCTAAAGCTCTAAAGCTCTCAAAACATTCTGCTTATTCTGCTATTTCTTAGTTATTCTAGATTTATTGAAATATTTCTTAAATGTTGTGGGGGAAAAGCAAAATCTAACAATTATTTTCTACAAATGTTTTTGTAAGAAGTTTGAGGAAAGAAGGCAATTTATATATTCTTTTCTACCAAAATTTTAATCGATTCGAGATAGATTTTTAAAAGAAGGATTAAATGGATGAGTTGGGTTGTCTTGCAGGACGTGTCGACAGCGAAGGATCTGGAGCTCAGCGTATGTCGCCTGCTGCTAGACTGTATGGGAGAGGCTCTGGGCCACCTGGCCTCCCACACACACCTCCTGAACAGATGCTTCCAGCTGGCTGGCATCGTCCCTGGAGGAGGTACTGTAGGACTCCTCACTGTTATCACGTAGTCGCCCCATGGGAAATTATTTTGTAATCGTCAGAATTGTTTCCATTCATCTATATTAACTGGTCTGTTCACAACGAGCCCCAATGTTGTGAGCTTGTTGACCGGCTGTAAAATCATTAAATAATAATGAGATACAATTGGATACAGTTTATCACTCAGCACTTAGATGTATCACTGGTGGAAAGCTACAGCACTCACCATTGTACCCTCTATGACAGGGTAGGTTGGTCCCTCCCTGAGAGGAGATCCAGGAACTGGCACCAGTTTATTTTTAAAGCTTTTGATGGGAAGTTACCACCCCTACATCACGTTGCTGCTAAACTGGAAAATAAGTACTCGTCAGACCCGTTCAAGTGAATGGCTTACACTAGAGGTCCCATCTGTGCAGTCTGAACTGCGAAAATCTGCTTTCTGTTTCAATTCGACTTCAACAAACACTGAAAATTGGTACCCCAATATCCTAAGGACAGTTTAATAACCTGCTTTCGAATCTCCCTACCTCATAACTGTTTTTAACTTGTGTTTTGTTTCACTGTTTGTGAATTATGTCTTTATGCCTTACGTGTAGACTTGTTTTGTGTTTTATATCTGTCTTAATTGTTTTTTATATATGTGATCTCGTCAGCATTGGAAATGAGGGGAAACTCAATGCTCTTTTCGAGAATAAATAAAGGTTTCAATCAATCAGTCAATCAATGACATTTACATTTATTTTGATAATTGGTTATTTTCTGTCGTTTTTGTATATTTAATTCATTGTCATGTCTGCCTGTAGAATCTTAGTTTGCAAAGCCTAACAGACAATACAATCAAAATGATATGAAAGATTAATTAGTTTCATTAGTCATTTGTTTATTTTGTTTCTTCCTGTAATTAGTGTAATTTAGTAATACAAAATGTAATTCTGTTATTAGTTTAATCAGTTAAAATTAGTAATTCGATTTTTCTTTCATCATGTACAGTAATTAGTTTTAATTGGGTCAATCTTTTCTTGCCCTGCTATAGGAGAAGGAGGAGGCCAGGAGGAGAAGCAGAGCCCTGAGGAGGTGCAGGCACAGCTCCTCCACAGCCTCTGGGAGGCGCTGGTGGGAGAGGTCACGGAGGAGGAGTCCACCGACGAACTGGAGAAGATGGAGGAGGACGAGGGAGGAGAAGAGGAGGAGGAGAAGGAGCACGCCAAGGAAGGAGAGGAGGAGGTAAGGAAGGAGAGGAAGGAGCCAGAAGAGGAGAGAAGAGAGGAGGCGGAGACGAGGACAGACAAAGTACTAACAACGGAGGAGGTAAAGACAAAACCGGTGAAAACGGGAAATGATGGAGACGAAATGGAGGAAATAAAGACTGGATTAGAGGGGGAGGGAATGACGGCGAGGTGCCTAACAGAAGAACGTGGAGAGACGGTTCCCACGTGTCCTTGAGCAAAGCACTTAACCAACAACTCAACAACCGAGCAACCTCGAACATGTGTGTTGCTCTGGGACAGTTGAGAGATGAAACGCAAATGTAAAGAAAGTGAACAGGACTAGCGTGTGATGATAATGTGAAGACTCTACACATGTTAGACAGGGGCTGCACGGTTGTCATATGTCTGATAGCTGACTGGTAATGTAATGACTATAGAGCGTTGCAGTCCCGCCCCCTCGAGAGACCTGGAAAATAATTCCCTGTTCATTTTCCTCATAGACTTTTCAAAAAGTATTTATTTAAAGACGTTTACGCCGCAGACAAAGCCAACTCTTGTCGTGACAAATCATGACAGTAAACACAATGTTTTTCTTCTTAATCGTAATTATTTGTTTGGTCCAAAATATTGTGTTTGTTGTCATGATTTGTCAACAGTTGGCTTCGTACAACGCTTAAAAGGTCTTTAAATAAATACTTTTTTAAATGGCTATGGGGAAAATGCATTGGGAATTATTTCCTGGGCCTGGCGTCGTCATGAAAGGGGGCGGGACTATAGGGTTTGAGTCCGTAACCAGAGGAACCGGGTCCAGCATTGAGGAACCGTGACATCACTTTTGGAACCGTTTCCCGAAAAGATTTTATCACACTGTCAGAGCTGGTATGTGGAGTACACACACACACACACACACACACACACACACACACACACTCAACATAATAGCATCGTTCTGCAATGGTGACTTTCTGTTTTAATGGTCTGTGATTTGTATATTAAAGAAATGCACCTGTGATTGTGTCCTAAAAATAATCTTAGATAATACAGTGATTCTCAACATTATTGTGGAATTAATACACAATAATGCATCAAGGGCCTGCAACATGACTGAGGAACACGTTCCACTTTGAATCATATTTATCTAACTGATTATATAAAACATATAAAATATCTTTTGAAATAGCGTGTGCTTGTAGATCGGCTATTTTCAAATGGCCGAAATGTAGGCTATAGGGCTGAAGTGGTGAATGTATGTTTTGTAATAATAATCCAAATTTACAAATATATAATTGTAAATGTTCTTTAGTAGAACTTTACTTAAATTACTTTCCACCACTGCTTTTGGAGAGGAATGAAACTGACTAGTCACAGACGAAACTTGTTCAACAACTCCAGCAAGAGTCAATAATACTTTGCATATCTAAGATTGTATCAAAAGGATTTACAAGAAACCCTCTCTGGTATCATGTCACCATCACCATGACTCAGCCATAACTCTCAAAGAGCCCTTATGGGTGGCTGCAATTCGAAACTGTCTCCTCTCAAACTCCATTGAGACACACCCATGTGTCATGTGCAGGGGTGCCATGTTAGTTTATTATAAGTGACTTTGGGCTTCATTTTCCGTAAAGTTGCTTGTAAATATTGGTAGTTGTGGGTTGTGATTTTTTTGGACTTGTTCCGAAAGTGTTAATTATGTCATGGACCCCCAAATATTGTTATTGGTCCCTATTAACCCCACCTGAAAAGGTTTTGTGCCAGGAATCCTCAATATCAGTTTTGTGATGTTAGAATGTTAAAATATATATTCAGAATATTACACATTTTATTTAAAATGTAAAGGTATATTCTGTGATTTCGCTTAATTCAAATATGTTTTTTTTGTTTTTTTTTTCAATAATCCTCCCTACTATAGAGTGTGGTGACTATAGTTCCTCCCTGTCCCCAGTTAACCCCTGGGTCAAAAGAAAACGTTGACTAGAGAGCCCATCCTTCATCCAATCAGGATGAGAGGGGCCTTCCTCCAATCATGATCGAGTGGGGGTAGGCCTTGGTGCACGTGCTGTTGGCCTGTTGCGTGTCGCCCACTGTAAAGCGTGTGCATGTGCACATCTTGTGACTGAGGCGGACCGGGGGGGTTTCCAAATCACTGAATGCTCCTTTAAATAGCCCATGTACAGTATGAAAGTGCTCATGTGGCGCTCGGGTGGCACAGTGGTAAAGTCCCTGCCCACCACCACGGAGGTTGTGGGTTAGAATCCACCATGGTCCGTGTTCGGATGAGGGAAGCCGGGCGGGGAGTGTGATATCGGTCACTGCATGTACTCCTACGGGCTTGGGGGGCGGCACCTGTCAGCAGGGTGGGAGGTGTAGGTCAGAGGGCTCTACATCCTCCCGGTGGGGCCTCCTCCCTGGCAGGTGAGTCGGTGGTATACAAGCAATATTGTCAAAACAGAAATGTGTGGGGAGGAATCAATTGGAATATTGACTAAATTGGGAAATTAAGAAAAGTGTAGTAAAAAAAAGTGCTCATGTGGCCTATAGGCTAGTCACTTTTTTGGGCTTGTTTTCCTAGACCTGGTTGCTTATTTCTCTCAACATCTGGTAACACTTTTGATGCATCTCAATGTTTCATGAGGATTGACTCTTCACAAGTGCTTACAGGTAAGAGACGATAAAAACATTTTTTACAAATAAAAGTAGACTACGTCGAAGCCAAGGGTATTTTTTACATACTTTACAACAGCTTTTAAAAATATATTTGTGTCTAGTGTCTATGGGTGAAAAGGATTTATATTTCTCAGTGAGAGATCTTCTCAAAAGACTTTCCCAATATTTATTCATACCAAATCCTATATACATTGCATTTTGTAAGCTAATTTCACTCTGTCTCTATCAATCAATCAAATCAATCAAAAAAATATCAATGCATACTTTTCCAGACATTACAGAGCATTGGTTTAACAGTTAAGTTAAACCAATAAGTAAAAGATGAATTCATGTTGTAAAATGGAAATTTCGTGCTGGGAAAGGTCTGCTGATTAGTTGTGCGTGTGTGCATGTAAAATAAGATGCAGTGGGGAAATCATGTATTGTAGAGTATTGCCTTGGTGATATGTTCTTTGTGTTGGTGTTGAACAGACTTATGAAGACAAATATCCCTTTGGGGACAATAAAGATTATTATTATTATTATTATTCCCAATGGTACCTTCTTTGAGAAACCCTGCTATGTTAATGTGGTGTCCGTGTGCATTACAGGTTTTTCTGGTTTTCTAACAGCACACAGACATGATCGAGCCTGTCCCCCAGCACGCACTGCAGACACATCCTAAACCAGACCTGGACCACAGGCGCCCAATCAAACGGGCCATCCTCAAAGTAAGAGTGGGTTCTTCCTTTAGCTTCGGTTTCTACTCTAAAAAATCACACTAGTGTGAAGTGAGGAGCATCGTACATATATCGTACTCTAAACAAACATTAAAAGTCCAAGGGCTGTATTTTGCGTGTCTTAAGTACCAGGTCTTAATACTTAACTTAAGACCTGGAGGCGTGGTCAATGGTCTTTGGCCACTCAGAATAGCCAAATGGCATTGATCACGCCTCCAGGTCTTAAGTTAAGTAATAAGACCTGGTACTTAAGCCCCAAGACTTGGCTGCCACATGATGTCACGTTTAGTGCTCTAAACCAAGGGTTTTCAACAGGTGGTCCGTGGACCACTGGTGGTCCATGACAGTATTGCATGTGGTCCCTGACCATGCATATAGTAATGTCTTCACTCAGTGAACTGAATGATCTGGTGATGACATCAATTAAGTAGCAGGACAACAGATTTCACAGAAAAGGGAGTTAGAATCTCAAGAAGGGGAAGTGCACCGGAATGTCTGATTGAGTCATTATTAGGAAATGTGTATAATAATCATGTGTCTGCTCACTCATATAAGATACAAATTAGAAAACGTGATTTAATGGAAGGTTGGATACAGTTACTGAGTGGAATACGGGTAACCATGGAAGGAATAGATCAGTGCTCTGGACAGCTTGATCTAATTTGTTGTGCGTATTGTGCAACAAATAAAATGTAATTTCAAGCTTTTTTCTCACACACCACGCCTGTTAATATACATATGATTTAAACATATTTTAATACATTTAATGAATGTATTTTATTTATGTTTGCATTAAAACCTAAAACTCCTGTACCAACTGTAAATGTAAACATGTTTGCAAATAACCATGGTCGTCCTTTAAAAGAGTACAGTGCTGGAGCATTGGGAGAGGGTTCCACAGGGTGGGGTTCTACCACACTAAAGGCTCTGTTCCCCAAGGTACCCAAACAACTATCTTAGCCCATATCCCCTCCCAACACACCAGTGGTCCCCAGGTTGATTCTTAGTCAGGGTTGTGGTCCCTCGTTCACAATAAGTTGAAAACCCCTGTCTGAACAAACATTAGAAAGTCTTGGCTGTTGTTTACTCTGTTAATCAAGTGATTTTATTTTTTTCTTTTTATAATTTTTATCCCATGATTTTGTAACCAATTTTTAAAGTATATATAAATGATAAAGTATAACACAAATCATTTGACTAGAACTTTCCATAAAACATAGAAAAAGAAATAAGGAACTGAAATAGTTATTCTAAGTATTTGTCTCATCAGCAATCACTTTCCAGCAAACAGAGAACTGAGATAAAGAAATACAGAAGTATTTATCTCATCAGAAATCACTGATGGTGAAGAAAGAGAACATGGAAAGACACTTGCAGATAAACCACAAGTTATTTGACTCACCATGCCAGCTTATATTTTTCCACAGTAGAAAAATATACTAGAAAGCTATGAGGAACTGAAATGTAAAACATTTGCCATATGAAGTGCAATCATCCGTATATATGTTAATCAAAAATAATATTTTTTTAATTATCTCTAAAATATGTAGCTATGACACTATAGGTACATTACAAGTCCACGTGTTAGTCATTTGGGTTTCTGGTAAGATTATTGACCAGTTATTTGTCTGTGACTAAAGTAAAATATTGATAAATAATGTCTAACACAAGCTGGCATGGTGAAGACCCCTGAGTATGATGTACGTCAGCTGGAGCCGTCACCATACTGGTGCTTCTTCCTGCCTCACACCGGTATGCCTGAGAGTGAAAATGTACAATGTAAAATAGAGGTGCTGCTGCAAATGAAAATATGTACAGGGGTTCCCTGAGCCCATGTGTTTGAGAACCACTTGCCCGAGGTTGCCATGGCACCCTCATTGAGAAACCCTGCTATAGAGTGCATGTGGTGTACATTACATTACAGGTGTTTCTGTTGTTTCAACTCCACAGTCATGAGCCTGTCTGAGGAGAGAGAGGACGATGAGTGGGATGAGTCTGCATCATGTCTGTCCTTGAAGAGTGACCAGTCTATGGGTGTGCCGTTTAACTTCAGCAAAGAACCCTCTCCATCAGACGTAACCGTAAAGTAAGATCAAACAACTTTCCTTTAGTGTATTTAAATGAATGTTTAGGGGGTGGCCCTAACACCATAAACCATAACCCTGTTACGGGATGACTCATCAGATTATCTGCATGTTCACAGAGAACGTTGGAGTGGTTGTGTTGGGACAGAGGAGCTGTTCCGGTGTGCTTTGTGTGAGGAGGTTCTGAGCGGTCCGGTCTCTATCCCCTGTGGACACTGGTTCTGCAGTCGGTGTGCAGCAGGACACCATGTCTGTCCCCAGTGTGCAGACACATCCAAAACCACACCTGGACCACAGGCGCCCAGTCAGAAGAGCTGTCCTCAAAGTATGGATTCTACTTTTAAGTTTAGCTTTTGTTTTTACTTAAAAGAATCACACCCGTGTGAAGTGAGGGGCGCTCTTATCATCAACATCATCATGCATCATCTCATGCTGGCCAATCAGAATGCCTGTTGCCACAAATTTACGTAATGTTTGGCGGACATTTGACCTAATTTCTCCTTTCATTGTCGATGGCAAATATTGAGACATGGGTCAAAAGCTGTAAATAGGAGGCCCTCAAAAAATCAAGGATAGTTTGTTCTTTTTTTGAGGGACGCTAGCCCCTCCAATAGGATACATGGCTTTTCAAAATTACATCAGTAGGCCAGCCAAGCTATAGACTTTTAATGTTTGTTTAGAGCCTAATTATAAATGTCCCGTCCCAGCCAAGTCAATGGACTTTAATGTTTGTTTAGGGTCTATTATGATGTACTTTGTGCCAGCAGAGTCTATGGACTTTAATGTTTGTTTAGGGTCTATTATGATGTACTTTGTGCCAGCAGAGTCTATGGACTTTAATGTTTGTTTAGGGTCTATTATGATGTACTTTGTGCCAGCAGAGTCTATGGACTTTAATGTTTGTTTAGGGTAAATTCACATAAGACGTCATCTCGCTGACATAAATACATCTTGAAATAAATGTATTACCGACATGATAGCAGCACATGCCCCCAAAAATCAGGGCGCCCCTCACTTCACATGAGTGTGATTTTTTCCCCAGTCATGGGTCTTCTACAGGAGGTTACTACAGAGGGGTGATAAATCTTTATATGATATATAGTAACCTTTTTGACTACGCCGTATAGTGATGATTTGATTGGCTGAGCAATGTGCGTATGCTTTGATTGGCTGAGCACGGAATGTGATGTATGATGATAAGAGCGGCCCTCACTTCACACAAGTGTGATTTCTTTTCTGAACACTTTAACCCAGCATCCCGTATTCTGGGGCATTCTCTGGAAGGATTGCTCCACTATGATGTCAGCTGGAGCCGACACTATACTGGTGCTTCTTCCTGTCTGAGAGTGAAAATGTAAAATAGGGGTGCTGCTGTAAATGAAAATATGTACAGGGGTTCCCTGAGCCCATGTGTTTGAGAACCACTTGCCCGAGGTTGCCATGGCACCATCTTTGAGAAACCTATAGAGTGCATGTAGTGTACATTACAGGTGTTTCTGTTGTTTCAACTCCACAGTCATGAGCCTGTCTGAGGAGAGAGAGGCCGATGAGTGGGATGAGTCTGCATCATGTCTGTCCTTGAAGAGTGACCAGTCTATGGGTGTGCCGTTTAACTTCAGGAAAGAACCCTCTCCATCAGACATAACCGTAAAGTAAGATCAAACAACTTTCCTTTAGTGTATTTAAATGAATGTTTAGGGGGTGCCCTAGCACCATATAGACCATAACCCTGTTACGGCATGACTCATCAGATTATCTGTATGTTCACAGAGAACGTTGGAGTGGTTTTGTTGGGACAGAGAAGCTGTTCCTGTCTGAGGAGAGAGAGACCGATGAGTGGGATGAGTCTGCATCATGTCTGTCCTTGAAGAGTGACCAGTCTATGGGTGTGCCGTTTAACTTCAGGAAAGAACCCTCTCCATCAGACATAACCGTAAAGTAAGATCGACTTTCCTTTAGTGTATTTAAATGAATGTTGAAGGCTCCCAGACACAAATAAGATCACGTATCCCAAAGGCTGATACATACATTTGATACATTTAGCTGCCGTTTGATACATGACATGTTCAGCACAACATGAAAGTATTGTGAAATATTTATATAAACACATTCCTCCCCAACTACCAGTAAACGTTCTTTCTTTCTTTCTTTCTTTCTTTGCTTAACTTCAGGAAAGAACAACTTTCCTTTAGTGTATTTAAATGAATGTTTAGGGGGTGGCCCTAACACCATAGAGGCATAGACTCATCAGATGTTCTGTATGTTCACAGAGAACGTTGGAGTGGTTGTGTTGGGACAGAGGAGCTGTTCAGGTGTGCTTTGTGTGAGGAGGTTCTGAGCGGTCCGGTCTCTATCCCCTGTGGACACTGGTTCTGCAGTCGGTGTGCAGCAGGACACCATGTCTGTCCCCAGTGTGCAGACACATCCAAAACCACGGCCACACCTGGACCACAGGCGCCCTGCAGTCAGAAGAGCTGTCCTCAAAGTATGGATTCTACTTTTAAGTTTAGCTTTTGTTTCTACTTAAAAAAGTCACACCTGTGTCGTGTGAAGTGAGGGGCGCTCTTATCATCGTACATCATCATGCATCATCTCATACTGGCCAATCAGAATGCCATTTGACCTACTTTCTCCATTCATTGTCGATGGCAAATATTGAGACATGGGTCAAAAGCTATAAATAGGAGGCCCTCAAAAAAAGCAAGGATAGTTTGTTCTTTTTTTGAGGGACGCTAGCCCCTCCAATAGGATAGATGGCTTTCCAAAATTACATCAGTAGGCCAGCCAAGCTATGTACTTTTAATGTTTGTTTAGAGCCTAATTATGAATGTCCCGTCCCAGCCAAGTCTATGGACTTTAATGTTTGTTAGGGTAAATTCACATAAGACGTCATCTCGCTGACATAAATACATCTTGAAATAAATGTATTACCGTCATGATAGCAGCACATGCCCCCAAAAATCGGGGCGCCCCTCACTTCACATGAGTGTGATTTATTTTCAAGTCATGGGTCTTCAACAGGAGGTTACTACAAGGGGTGCTAAATCTTTATATGATATATAGTAACCTTTTTGACTACGCCGTATAGTGATGATTTGATTGGCTGAGCAATGTGTGTATGCTTTGATTGGCTGAGCACGGAATGTGATGTCACACAAGTGTGATTTCTTTTCTGAACACTTTAACTCAGCATCCTGTATTCTGGGGCATTCTCTGGAAGGATTGCTCCACTATGATGTCAGCTGGAGCCGACACTATACTGGTGCTTCTTCCTGTCTGAGAGTGAAAATGTAAAATAGAGGTGCTGCTGTAAATGAAAATATGTACAGGGGTTCCCTGAGCCCATGTGTTTGAGAACCACTTGCCCGAGGTTGCCATGGCACCATCTTTGAGAAACCTATAGAGTGCATGTAGTGTACATTACAGGTGTTTCTGTTGTTTCAACTCCACAGTCCTGAGCCTGTCTGAGGAGAGAGAGACCGATGAGTGGGATGAGTCTGCATCATGTCTGTCCTTGAAGAGTAACCAGTCTATGGGTGTGCCGTTTAACTTCAGGAAAGAACCCTCTCCATCAGACATAACCGTAAAGTAAGATCAAACAACTTTCCTTTAGTGTATTTAAATGAATGTTTAGGGGGTGCCCTAGCACCATATAGACCATAACCCTGTTACGGCATGACTCATCAGATTATCTGCATGTTCACAGAGAACGTTGGAGTGGTTTTGTTGGGACAGAGAAGCTGTTCCTGTCTGAGGAGAGAGAGACCGATGAGTGGGATGAGTCTGCATCATGTCTGTCCTTGAAGAGTGACCAGTCTATGGGTGTGCCGTTTAACTTCAGGAAAGAACCCTCTCCATCAGACATAAATGGTAAATGGTACATTTATAACCCTCTCCATCAGACATAAATGGTAAATGGTACATTTATATAGCGCCTTTATTCAAGGCGCTTTACATAGATTGTGCATTACATTCACCCATTCACACACACATTCATACACCGATTGCGGCGGAAGCCATGCAAGGTACCAACCAGCACATCGGGAGCAATTTGGAGTTCAGTGTCTTGCCCAAGGACACTTCGACATGTAGACAGGAGGAGCCGGGATTCGAACCGCCGACCCATGGATCATTGGATGACCTGCTCTACCACCTCGTCGTGCATGTAGTGTACATTACAGGTGTTTCTGTTGTTTCAACTCCACAGTCATGAGCCTGTCTGAGGAGAGAGAGGCCGATGAGTGGAATGAGTCTGCATCATGTCTGTCCTTGAAGAGTGACCAGTCTATGGGTGTGCCGTTTAACTTCAGGAAAGAACCCTCTCCATCAGACATAACCGTAAAGTAAGATCAAACAACTTTCCTTTAGTGTATTTAAATGAATGTTTAGGGGGTGGCCCTAACACCATATAGACCATAACCCTGTTACGGCATGACTCATCAGATTATCTGTATGTTCACAGAGAACGTTGGAGTGGTTGTGTTGAGACAGAGGAGCTGTTCCGGTGTGCTTTGTGTGAGGAGGTTCTGAGCGGTCCGGTCTCTATCCCCTGTGGACACTGGTTCTGCAGTCTGTGTGCAGCAGGACACCATGCCTGTCCCCAGTGTGCAGACACATCCAAAACCACACCTGGACCACAGGTGTCCAGTCAGAAGAGCTGTCCTCAAAGTAAGACTGGGATTCTCCCTTTAGCTTTTGTTCCTACTCTTAAAAACAAAAAACAAACAAAAAAAGCGATATGTCTTTTTTCATTTTTTTCTTTATAATACTCCCTGGCCTGTTAGCCACTTGAACCCTATAAAGTCCCTATTCTGTGGCAAACCTACAAGCTCACAACATTGTGAGCTTGTAGATCTGCTATTTTCCGCAAAGACATTTGGTGTTGATGGAAAAACGCTGACACGGACATTGTGTAGAACTCTGGGGATTGCCAGTCACCTATTTTTCATCTAGTATTTAGGATTCAAGAATATTTAACATAATTGTCCTGCCTTCTGTTGGATGTTGACTCATTGGAAGATTGGATGTTTTTATAGCATGCAGTAATATAAATTAAACCTTTTGTGTAATTCATGGTTATTCTCCTCTAACAACAGATGAGAGTCTGGAGGATGTAAGCGATTATCGGATCAGTCTGAAAAGCAGGCTGGAGTTTGTGAATGAAGATCTTGTTGAAACAGGGACTACAGCCCCCTTAAGCAGGATCTACACAGAGCTCTACATCACTGAGGGAGAGAGTGAAGGGGTTAATCCACAACATGAGGTGTGGCAGCTTGAGACTGCATCCAAGATGGAAACCCTCTTTGACGTTGCAATCAGCTGTTTAAACGTCTTTAAACCCTCACCCAGCCGAAGGAGCCCCATCAAAACAGTTCTGACGAAGGGAATCGCTGGCATCGGGAAAACATTCGCTGTGCGCAAGTTCGCTCTGGACTGGGCAGAGGGCCTGGCCAATCAAGATGTCAATCTTCTTATTCTGCTGTCGTTCCGAGAGCTGAACATGATTCGTGATGGTCAGTGGAGTCTTCTCATGCTGATCCATATCTTCCATCCAGAGTTGAAGAAGATCACAGCAGACATGCTTGCCCTCTGGAAGGTTGTGTTCATCTTTGATGGTCTCGATGAAAGCAGGCTTTTGCTCAATTTCCAGTGCAATGACATCATTTCTGATGTCACACAGACTTCCTCGGTGGACCTGGTGCTGACGAACCTCATCAGGGGGAAACTCCTCCCCTCAGCTCTCATCTGGATAACTTCCCGACCTGCCGCAGCCAACCAGATCCCTGCTAAATGCATTGACATGGTTACGGAAGTGCGTGGATTCAACGATCCACAGAAAGAGGAGTACTTCAGGAAGAGATTCAGTGATGAGAACCTGGCCACCAGAATCATCTCGCACATCAAGGTACCAAGGAGCCTCTATATCATGTGTCACATCCCTGTGTTCTGTTGGATCACGGCCATTGTTCTGGAGGACATGCTGCTGAGGACAGACTTGAGCGAAGAGCTGCCCACGACCCTGACTAGGATGTACTGCTACTTCCTGCTCATTCTCACAAAGAGGATGAAGCAGAAGTATGATGCAAGAGCTGAGGTGAGTCGACAGGAGCCCACAGAGAGTGACTGGGGAGTTCTTCTGAAGCTGGCGAGGCTGGCATTTGTACATCTGGAGAAAGGCAACCTTGTGTTTTATCAAGAAGACCTGCACCAATGTGGCCTTGACGTCACAGATGCGTCTGTGTATTCAGGGGTTTGCACAGAGATCTTCAAAAGAGAATGTGTGTTCCTCCAGAGAAGTGTCTACTGCTTTGTTCATCTGAGTATTCAGGAGTTTCTCGCTGCAGTGTACCTGTTTCATTGCTATGTGAACAAGAACATGAAAGTGCTGAGGACCTTCTTGGAAGAGCAGGAAGATTTGTTGTGGGAGAGCTACTATGAAGGTTCCCTTGATGACTTCCTGAGAAGAGCCATGCTCAAAACTTTGAAGTGTGAAAATGGCCGCATGGACCTCTTCATCCGCTTCCTTCATGGTCTCTCACTTGAATCCAACTTGAATCCTTTAGTAGGCCTGCTGGGCTTGACAGAGCACAGTCCGGAAAGCATCCAGAAATCGATTGACAACCTGAAGAGTTTGAACACTTGCGATGCCTCTCCTGACAGATACATCAACACCTTTCACTGTCTGATGGAGATGAATGACCACTCAGTGTTCCGGGAGATTCAACAGTACCTGAAGACGGAGACCAGAACAGAGAAGAAGCTCTCTGAGACTCACTGCTCGGCCCTGGCCTACATGCTGCAGATGTCAGAGGAGGTCCTGGATGTGTTGGACCTGATGTCACACAACACATCAAGGGAGGGGCGGTGGAGACTAGTCCCAGCTGTGAGGAACTGCATAATCGCTCGGTTAGTTCAGCTAAGTTCACTTCAATTCCTTTTATTGTCATTACAGATGCAGCACATTTGAAATTTTGCAATCCTAGAGTCAATGATCTAAAAATAAGAAGAAAGATAAATACAAAGGAATAACTTAGGAGAAATAGACATTTTAAGTTTATTGGCTTTTCCATCTTTTACCCATTATTTTTGAATGGTGGTTAGTTTCTGTGAATCAAACTGAGATTAATCACTGATCACTCTATTATCACAGACTTGTTGGCTGCAGACTGACAGAGAGACATTGGGAGGTCGTGGCCGCTGCCCTCAGGTCAAAGTCATCTCATCTGAGAGAGTTGGACATAAGCGATAACGATCTGCTGGATTCCGGCGTAAACCTTCTCTCTGCTGGACTCAGCAGTCCTCACTGCAGACTGGACGTGCTTAGGTTTGTTGAGCTCTTCTGGTCCTGTCTTTGTAGAATAAAGGTCCTTTCAGACGGGTAGCGTCTGACCTGCCTAGTAGTAATTCATTTTCAATGAGAGGCGTGCGTTTATTTTGGATGCGCAGAGAAGTTGAGGGCCGACAACGCAAGCGTATTTACGTTGGCGTGGTCACGTGGAATTGTCGTGCGTGTGCTCCTTTTGTGCACTTGCCTGCGGCTTACTAGACCTGGATTGTGTTGACCTTTTTTTACAATACGCGTAGACCTGGAGCAGACCTGTGTCTGATCCAGGCGACAATGTCTGCGTCACACGCTCCCCGTTTTATTGTACTTGTATACACAATGATGTTGCAGTGAATAAAAGTAATGCAAATATTGTTTTAGTACAGCCTGCCTGCTTTCACAATGCATTCTTCGACTACAGATTGGTTGGCTGTGAACTGAATGCGACCCACTGCAAAGTCTTGGCCTCAGTTCTGAGCTCTAAACTATGCCACTTGAGAGAGCTGGATTTGAGTTATAACCATTTAGAGGATTTGGGGGTCAATCTTCTCTCAGCTGGACTACAGACTCTACACTGTAGAATAGCTGTTCTCAGGTCAGTTTAATTTGCCAATGAGTAAAACAAAATGCACTGATTAGATTAACAGTTTAGCACATTGACTTATGTAACTGAGATACAATATTTATTGTTGATTGTTGATTAATCTTAGACCTGCTAAACTAGTGATTTTTTGTGTATATAGATTGAGTCACTGTTGGTTGTCAGCGAAGAGCTGTGAAGCCATGGCAACCATTCTAAGCTCTGAACCTTCGCATTTGAGAGAGTTGGACGTCAGTTACAACAACCTACAGGATTTGGGAATACTGTTGCTGTGTGTTGGACTGAGGAGTCCAAATTGTGTACTGGAGACACTAAGGTGAAGAATATATGTTTACTCTTGTGCAAAGACATGCTGACTCAACTTCATTTGACCATTTGTTTACGAAAATTGTTATTTCTCTGCAGGCTGTGTGGTTGTCTGGTCACAGAGGAAGGGTGTTCTTCTCTGGCCATAGCTCTGAGAGCCAACCCCTCCCATTTAAGAGAGCTGAACATAAGCAACAATAACCCAGGATGTTCTGGTGTGACTCGGCTCTCTGCTGGACTGGAGGATCCACACTGGAGACTGGAGACACTCACGTTAGTCATTGCTGTAGACACGTGTTTCCAACCAGTGTTAATTCTGTCGACTAAAACTGGAAAAAATAAATCAAAACTTTCAACTACACTTTCAACTGTGCTTCTCAGTCTGCCCCCCTAGCCTTTCCTACAGACGAATCCGCCGAGCGGCAACCATAACTGCAGTATCTAGCCGCAATAATGAGAGCCGATTGACACCGCAGTTATGATTGCACCCAGGGCAGCTCTCCGTGGATTCGTCTATAACTTGTTGAGCACACTGCACCCATTAATAGACACAATACAAAAAAAGTTAAATAAATAAATAATAATATTGAATGATTTTATTTAATATAATCTAAAGAATCGGCTCCTATAATAACTGTTTTTCTGTGTTCTCATCCCTACAGTGTGGACCATGGAGGAGAGCACCATGTTAAACCGGAACTCCTCAGAAGATGTGAGCAGCATGTGTTGACTAGTGTTCAGGGTTATAACTTAAAAACGACAACTGCATTGCTTTTACAAAACTAATCAAATTAACTAGAAATCTAGAGAAAATGTCCTCAGTTTCAAAAAGAGCAAAAATAACAGGCCTGCAAGGTCACAACTTGTTGTGGTGCGACACGTTGTGAGGTTGTAGATATGCTATTTTTTGCTCTTTTTCTGACCCTGTTGAATGTAACCTCTAACTGAATAGACTATTACAATAAACAAAAACTAAAGTCATAATGAAATATAAAATAAACGCACACAGAGACATACACGCATGCATGCATGCACGCGCGCGCACACACACACACACACACACACACACACACACACACACACACACACACACACTCACACTCACACTCACACTCACACACACACACACACACACACACACACACACACACACACACACACACACACACACACATATCCCCAGACTTGTATGCCTTGTAGACTGGAACGAGACAAATGCTTGTATAGCGAATGATGGTTTATTGACTGTGTCTTGTTCTGCCCATCAGACGCCTGTCCTCTCACATTGGACCCAAACACAGCCTACCGACACATGTCTCTGTCTGATGGGAACAGGAAGGTGTCATGGGAAACAGAGGAGCAGCCGTATCCCCATCATCCAGACAGATTTGACTCCAGGTCGCAGGTGCTGTGCATTGAGGGCCTGACTGGACGCCACTACTGGGAGGTAGAGTGGAGTCAGTGGGTGTCCATCGCTGCCACATCCAGACGAATCAGACGGTTAGGGCGGGGTACAGACAGCGAGCTTGGGTACTATGGCGGGTCTTGGAGACTGGAATGCTCTCCTGCCAGTTACATTGCCTGTCATAATGGGAAGGACCATCTCATCCCAGTACCCCCCTCTGGCTCCAACAGGGTCGGAGTGTATCTGGACTGGCCTGCTGGCACCCTGTCCTTCTACAGAGTCTCCTCTGACACGCTGACACACCTGTACACCTTCCAGTGCGCATTCACTGAACCCCTCTACCCTGGGTTCTGGGTTGAGTGGTCAGGCACCTCAGTGTCTCTGTGTGAGGTCCAACAAAATGGTTAAATTGGGCACTTGCAAGTTGCAAGTTGCAACACACCTGCACTGAGTTGAGTAGTGAGTGGAACACACCTGCACAGATTGCAGAAGGCCTTCAAAAAGCACTCATTTGGTGCAATTGTTCATTATTTGTTACTTTGGTTGAATTTGTTTTTCTTTGTTTCTATTTTAGCTTATCGCCATCATTGTTTCCATCATATCATCTTTATTATGTCCATGTCAATAAATAAGAACTGTTCCATTTTATCCATCTGGTCCAATGCGCTTAATACTTTGATTGGTATTCTGGTGTGAGTGGTGTCTGAGTGAGTGCGAGCCTACAAACTTAACAGTAACACTACTATACCTACACTACTTATACCTATAAGTGGGCAAGATAACAGACCTCACTAGATTTCCATTCCCAAGTGTGCACAATAGTTCAGTTGACAATAGCCAATCTACAAGCTCAGAACGCATCGCAATGTGACGTGTTGGTTGAGTGCTTGTAGATCGGAAGTGTACTAGTGATGAGATAAAGTATGACATCATATAGACCTGCACATAGAAGTGTATTGTAAGACAACACATTAGGTATTGGATTTGGTACATAATCTGGCTAGTACACTACATAGACATTTAGTACCATGTTTCTCAAAGTGGTGTCCAGGGACCGTCAGGTGTTCCTAAACCCGACCCTTTGGTATGTGGCTTGGGCTTTACAGGTCTGTAACTCTGAATGGATCCATTTGGTTCCATTTATACACTCAGAGCTTTGGAATTAATTAAATTGTGAACCATTTAGAAGTTCTATGAGTGCAAATAGTGAGATGAAATGATATCACTCCTTTGATATCATAATCATAGTTGTTGTGGCTATTCTACTGAGACAGACATTTACATCCTGTGGTCAGGTAGGACACCTACTGGTGGATTAGAGTATTGCATTGAACTCAAACGTAAACAACTTGACTTGTTGATGCTCACATGGGGACCTTGGATTTGATTGAATCCTATGTAGGGGTATGGAATGGATTGCAGCTTTACGTTTATTATTATTATTATTATTATTATTATTATTATTATTAATAATAATAATTTAATATTTTTGGCTGACCATAACCAAAACTATACCTAAACATAACTGTAGAAGCCATCCTCACTGTTTGTATGTCTATTTATTTGTATTATTATTATTATTATTATTATTATTATTATTATTATTATTATTTATTATCACAATTGTTGTAGCTACTGCATTGGTTTGAGGTTATAATTGAATTATTGTTTGGACAACAGGGGCACGCCTCCCCAGGCCTAATTGCTTGCCAGAGGATAGAAGTAGGCCTGGGTGATTGGGGAGCAGCATGCACCTGGTGGACAAACGGTTTTTACCAGATAGGAAGAGAGAATGTGCCTGTTTGTATTGTAATGTATCACTGCACTTCCAAAGGAAAGTAAATGCAACCAAAAATGACATTGAATCTGTGGACAATCTGTTTATATCTGCGTACATCCAAAGTCTCTGGGTGCATCAGTGGGTTTGTTGGCAATGTGGAAATGTTTGGAACCAACAATAGAGCCACAACACTAACCTTACCCCTAACCTCAGTAAAACTATGTTAACCCTAAACTTAACCCAAAAAGCAGCAAAAGACCTGAGAAGAGGCCCTGAGAGGATTCCCACCCTGGAGAATAGACTTTCAACAACACAAAACAGCTTTTGTTTTGGTGAGTGACAGCCAAGTCATTTTGTTTATTTTTTACTAAAAGTCAGGAGCCCACACATGGCAGTGGAATTTTCTGTCCATGTGCAGCAGTTAGTGCCTGCCAGACCAAGGCTAGGAGGTGTCCCTCGATCGTCCCATCTGTTACCCAGGAAGGGTGGCCCTTCGGATGAGTCAACAGCCAAGCGACAGCCCCGCAGCCCTTGAAGTGTGCCTCACTTATTGTGTGTATTGCATAGTCTTTTTCTTATTGCTGCAAATTGGCCCCTCGATCATTATGCAACTATATTTTTTCTTGATTAAGTTAAGAAGCTAGACTTAAAAACAGCCTGTTCCACCCAAAGAAAATACCAAATAAAAATACACAATGCAGCTTGTTGAGTTTACCAAGACTTAAAGACACCAATTGCAACCCAGCCCAGACATTTCATTTGTTAATGACTTTCATTCATATGTAGAATCTAATTCATGTTGTTTGTAAGAATGATTTGCATTCATGCAAACACGGAGTCTGTGAATACCAGCAGTTCCATACAAACAAAATGCTGACAAACTACTTCTCTATGGTTTGTATACTGTATGTTTGCATGTTTCCACTCTCTCTGGTCCATCACTTACACTAACAAAAGATAACCCACTACCATACAATGAAATGATGGCTTCATATCCTGACCAATAGTCACAATTTGAAGACTGGATGAGTAAAACAAAAAAAGCATTGATATTGAACTAATGTGTTTTGCTTAACAGACCTGAACAACTGAACTCAAATCACACAATATAGTATAGACATTTATTTGAATTAAACATATAATTCCATGATTTCTTTACAGATATATATCTTTAAAAGTCAGACCAAAATAAATCAATTGTATCGCTTCATTATTTTCTAGCATGACAAGATATTTAAATCAATAAAACCTTGAGATTGATGCAAAAATGATAGTGATTATATTTTATGAGGAAGTAGATGCTCGTCCTTCATACAAAATAACTAGACAGCTGTTTTAGTCAAATCTTACATGCCAAAGAACACACATGTCAATTACAAAAATAGGCTAGAATCATCATCAGCATCATTGTTCCAGACTTTGACCTTCCCTGGTAACATCTTCATAGTAGTAGTTGCGCTAATGAATGGAAAGACTGTCTCAGTGAAAGTGTGTGTGAAGGTGTGTATGTGTGTGTCAATATCAGGATCAGAGAATACCAGTATTCCTCTGTTCCAGTCTAGCTGGACTCTGATCCTACGAGGAATCTGCTTCCAAAAGAGTGTAGTGTTTGACTCTGGTGAGGAGGCCATTGAGGATGAACCAGAGTTTATTCTCCAGAATGGACCCCCTGTAGTTCCCTGCCTCTGAAAAGAGTGTGCTAACACACCCAGTGACCAGCGTTTACTGTCTCCAACATCAACATCCCAGCTGTGGGTCCCTGAGTTAAAGCCCTCAGAACCCAGGACAATGTCCAAGTGGTCAAACCTCTCTGGGTTGTCAGGAACCCAGCGCATTTCAGTTCTCACACTGGTCAGATCATCAGACAGGACGTGTCCTGGTTTGGCAGTGTTGGGGTCCAGAATGACGGGAGTGTAGGACACCATGTCCTTCATCTTGTCCCAGACTCTGAAGGTCAGGTTGCCCAGGTGTTTGGCCACATCTATCAGTGCCCCCGAGACCAGCTGTGGGTCCTGCAGTGTGAACTGGACTCTTTCCATTGTTGTCTTGTAGTTCTGTAGGAATGAGATGTGTTCAGCTCTCAGCTCCTCCTCTATGTCTGTGATTGTGTGTGAGAGGGTTAATATGTCTTTGTTCAGACCCTCGATCTTCTCTTTCATCAACTGACACTTCCTCTCCTCTTCCTCCGTCAGTGCAGTGATGCTTGTCTCCTCTTCCTCGTGTAGAAACTGATGGAGCTTTTTAAACTGCTCCTTAATTCTACACTTTGTGTGCCGGGCCTGGAACCTAATGTATTCTGCTGTTTGCACACATTTACTCCTAACATCATTGAATGTCTTCAGTTTCTTCTGCAAAGGCCTCAATGATTTCTGGACTTCCTCCTTGTGGTCCAGTGCAACTTCGCCGATGGGTCTGAAACGGTGGTCGGTGTGTTTTTCAGAATGAAGACACACAACACACACTGGCTGTTGACATTCCAGGCAGAAGAGCTTGAGTTTCTCAGCGTGCAGACTGCAGTCAACCTCAGACCCAGATGAAGTTCTCTGACGTTTTGAAGCTCTCTGATGTCTCTCCTGTATGAAGGCCTCACACAAGTTCTTCAGAGCCAGGTTACAGGGTGGATGAGCCAGTGAAGATATCTTCTTACAAACTGGACATTGCTTTATTTGCTTCTCTCTCCACCATGTATGCAGACATGATCTACAGAAGCTGTGGCTGCATAACAGGACAACAGGCTCTTTAAAGATGTCACGACACACAGCACAGGAAAAATTATCCTCTGAAAGACACGACTGAGATGCCATAATGCCTCAATGAAGCTACAGTCAATCAAGACAGACAATCAGTCAGACAGTCACCTTCCCTGCTCCAGATACAATGTTCCCTGAAATTGTCTTTCACACTGACTGAATCCTGGTTCCTGTCCGCAAAGCAGAAGTTTTGATCAGTAACCCAGTATCCCTTCTTGTAGCTGTGGTAAGACAGACAGGCTGTGTCCTGTCCTCCCTCTCTCTCAGTGGAAGTTGTGTGTTTGTTTGGTCTGAGGAACTGAAGGTGAAACTTTTAGTCTGGTAAGGGGCGGAGCTTTGACGTGCAAATTACCCCCCACCACCACACACACATTCACTCTATTGTTGCATTCACACGGGCAGATTAAATTATGCAGTCTACTATTCATTGTCAAAGGAAACCAGCCAGCGACATGGCTTTGCAACTGAATGATGCGTGTAGTGGATCCAACTTACACAACTTTGCATCGTTTCATCTGCCCGTGTGAACACACCATAGCCTATGTGTGTGATACCAACTCTTACAAGATAGGCCATAAGCAAATATGGCCTATCTTAGTCGTAGTGTTACAATGTTGTTTGTTAGCCTAAGTTTTGTTGTTTTCCCAATTCAATTGATTCATTTTATGTAAATATTCATTCATTTATCAACATTTTTGTTAATAAATTATATTTTTGCACAAGCTGCTCATTTTCAACATGTTGCGGGTCTTTACCCCTAGACACTAAGGGTCGTAACAATATATTTCATTTACGAGATACTGATAAATGCTAACTTCTGTCAGCGGCGGTAGATCAAAACACTGATTTGGCGTCACAGACAGCCACTCTGTGTTCTGGATCGAATCAGCTCAGTTGACTCGTTTTATCCAGGTAGCGTGCCTTTGCGTCCTTGTTTAGCTTCTCTCTGTGTGGTATTTGAAAATATCAGATCTACATTGTAGATCTGCTATTGTCAACAACAAAAAATAGCCTAGCCTCTGTGTTTGTCCCATTTTTCGAGTTCTTAGTTGTCAGGCAGACCCCAGATCTCGCAGCCATAGATAAATTGGTTCTATAACAGAGTTTAAATGTCTATCAATCACACATTGGCAACATACTCAAATGAAAACAAAATAAAACTAGAAAAGGTGCCCCACGGGGCACAGGTCTCCACCAGGATAATAGTGTTTGTGATGTTTGTAGGAAATGTGTATATGAAAAATCAAACAGAACTGTGTTGAACACATGACTATAGAGATAGTGTATACCAATTTGTGATGTATGGCTAAAATCTGTAAAGAAATGTGTTTAGTAAAAATTGGCTATAACAGGCAGATGTGGAGTGGGCATATGAAGTTGTACACAGGTCAGTTATAGGTAAAACATGAATTTACCTGTTATAGCGCCACCATGAGGCTGTGACATTTCTTCCTCGGCCAAGTGGAAATCGTGCTGATTTGAGGCATTTTGTTCAAATCTGACCAATCCTGCAAACTTTGAAAGGCAATCTTAGCCAATGGGGATGGAATATGGGGAACCGGAGAGGTCTGTGTCGATCACATGACTATAGAGATAGTGTATACCGATTTGCGTGATGTATTGATAAAATGTGTTATGAATAATATAAAGAAATGTGTTATGCAAAAATCACCCTCATGGTGACACTATAACAGGGCATTGTGGATAAATTGGGGCAGATTTTCTTTTCTGTTGGCATCCAGGGAGTGTGTGTGCACAGATAGTAGCTGTAGGCCTACACAGACGGATGGACGGACGGACGCACACACAGACAGAGTGCAAAACATACTCTCTCCCCATGCCTTTGGCCTGGTGAAGACAATACAAATAAATACATTAAAATTCATAAAAGGCAGCAGATTCTGAGTAAATTATCTTTATTCCAAA